>NC_056597.1:21668210-21673210 GCF_018340385.1 Cyprinus carpio | reverse complement strand
GTTTCATTGCATTTGCTATTTATCAAGCCATTCCTCCACATTGGCCGCTTTCTCTGCATGTTCCTGTGGGAAACGGGAGCGACGGTACCACTCCACTTACATTGTTGTTGTATCAGTGCCGTCTAAGCTGCTCAAGATAATAGGAGCAGTATTTCTTCCCATCCCTCATGGATGCTTAAATCAAAATTAGATTACAGCACAGTCTTTGAACAGCTGAGTGATCATTGGGGCCAGATTCTTGCACTTGTCTTTGTCTAGATAAATGAAAGCCTCTACGTATGGCACACTGTGACAACTTACTGACACAGGAAATGGAAAATGTATTGCAACTGCACCCGTATGAAAGAAAAATCACAAATGAGATCTGCTTAATATCTCAGCAGGTTTTTTTTTTTTTTTTTTTTTTCAGACAGCTATGAGATTAGAATGGAGATTTAGAAAGTCTCCTGCTTCTCAGCTTTTTTCTCTCCTGAGAAACGGACTGCAGTAAACTCATCGTCACAACATGTCTTAAACTGTACCCCGATTTGCCAAGATATCAAAGTCTGCAATCATTTCAGTCATTTATGCAACGCTTTCATCCGACTAACAATGGAGGAACAGATATCAGTATGAACTCAAACATTCATCATGTTGCAAAGGCAAGCATCACTATTATTATATTTATTGATTCATTCATTTGTTTGTTTGTTTGTTTATTTTTCCACAAGGTATTGATTAGATGCAATTAGATGCTATTTACAATAAGTGCAAATAGAGATAGATTCTGTTTACACTATGTAAAATATCATTTTTCTTTTCTTTGCAATAAGTGTAAATAGTAGTTTTGCTGTTTATACTGCTTAGTAGCATATATTTGCACATCAGTATTATAGTAATTAGTATAGGGTTAGTGTAAATAGTCTCTGCCAACAAGGTGGGCTATTTGCACTTAGTGTAAATAGACATTCCGTTTATGTTATGTTTGAAATTTTATAGCACTATACCCTGCTATTTATTTTCTCTTAGATAAACATTTCAGAAGCAGTTGATACAATATATATATATATATATATATATATATATATATATATATATAATATATATATATATATATATATATATATATATATATATATATATATGAAAAAAAAATAAATGGAAGATTTTTATTTTACATTGTGGAATATTGTTGCTGCTAACACAACTTATTCTGAACTTCATTGTGAAGGTCACTGTTGAGAATACGTTTTTTTTTTTTTTTTTTTTTTTTTTATTGCATTGTATGTGACATTGGTTGAAAACCATCTTCCAAGAACACATAAAATGTAAATTAAAGGCTTCCACAAGTTTTAGAGCTGAAGAAAAGCTTGAGGAAGGTTATTCATCCTTTTTATTTATTTATTTTTCTACAAGCATAAACAGATGTTTGGCTATCAAGCATGAGTCCCTCGAAACTTTGCTAGAAATTACACCTGGAGGCTCTGTCCTTATACCCGCTGCCTTGTGAAATTGCATGGTGCAGCCCAGTGAAGGACTTATTCACCATTTAAAGAGCCCAACACCTGGAAAAGAGGACTCAGGCACAACCAATGCAGTTTTATCAGTTCATGAATTATGCAGCAGTTCATTAACTGGAGTCATTTGCCTACATGCTATCCTCCATGTCAAATTCAAAAATAGCCCTGTTTGTACAGTCTGCTGATGGATGTAGATTAGCAGCCATTCGGAAGTGCATTAAATAAGTATTTTCATTGACTTGGTGTACATATGAATTCAAAGCCTTATTTGGCTTTTCTGAATCACTGGGATATGAGCTACAATTTCTGGCTATAGTTTGCCATATATATATATATGTGTGTGTGTGTGTGTGTGTGTGTGTGTGTGTGTGTGTGTGTGTGTGTGTGTGTGTGTGTGTGTGTGTGTGTGTTTGTGTGTGTGTGGTCTGGCTGCAGGTAAAGCATTGTCAAAACATAAGTGTATCACCCATATGCTGAGAGGTCTAAGCAGTTACATAAATATGAGTATACTGCTTGGTTATTGCCAGAGAGCAAAGAACATTGTATGTTTCAAGATGCCCTACTTAAAGAGGAAAGATCAACTGTAGCTTGTTTATGACTAAAGGGATGTCATTTCCAACATGAAGTACACAGCAAGATGAGATGTAAATATTGCTATTATTTCCAGCAAGAAGGCAGACGTCAAAAATGAGTCACGTTGAAGATCTTCTTCAGGTTTTGATGTAACGCAATATATAAAACAAGTACGTATCATTCCAAACACCTTAGCAACTGCTAGCAACCTAGAAATCACTTAACCAACTACCATTGCCCTAGCAGCCTAACTTAGCATCATCACAGCAATGCACAGCAAAACATTCAGAACACATTAGCAACCAAACATCAACGTTTTGCAACTGGCTTTTAAAAAGGCTTTTTTCCTCAGAAAATGTCGAGGGCTGTTGTTCTGTTTTCATTTTCAGACATGCACCACAACAGGTTACACATTGAGTTAATGTTCAACTTACATTTAATATATATAGTGACTGTTTTATCTCCGCCAACTGAAATAGTTCCAAAGCCAAAGCGCAATAAACCATTCCCTGAATCACGTTACAATACATGTTTTGGAACAAATCTGTTGAATCTGTTGAATTGTTGCTGCCTACTGTTTAACTACTTACATACTTATATTAATTAATACTGCTATGTCAAAAATAATAGAAAGTGAAATTAAAGAGAAAGACAGACATTTTTACAATGCATAAAAGAGGAAGTCTTGAGAAACGTGGAAGGGTTATGCTAAGAAATTAAGAACTATGTATTTATATATGTAGATTGCTGCAGTTAGGAAGATCACATTGAAATGATCCTCTCTAGGATGCATTAGGGACTATAAATAAATCAGTCCATGTGTTGCTTCTTTACAGACATGCAGTCAGAGTATTAGCAGCTGACCTATGTGGTATTAAGAAATCTTTTTTCGTCTTTCAAGTAACACTTTTGATTAGCATGAAGCTCCTTTAAACCACTGGTGGATGGTTTGATACTTATGAAAGTATTACAGTCTCGAAATCGAACCTTCTGAGGCTGTAGGTTTGCCAAATTACAGGGATTACGTTCTAATTTGCAAAGCTATTAGCATCCCATCATTCAACACATTGAGCAGACTTTGCTGATTCACAAATAAGAGCTTAACCCTGTCTTAAAAGTTTGTGTCTAATGGTTGGAATAGCTAGAGTTTTGCACAACTTCAACTGATTTGGTTTACTTAGTAAAATTAACCACAAAGATGTACTTTACTGATCATTTAAATAATTAATTTATCCAAAAAATGAAAATTTAATTGCCCTCAGGCTATCCAAAATACAGATGAGTTTGTTTATTCATGGGAACAGATTTGGCTAAATGTAGCATTCCATCATTTGCTCACCAGTGGATCCTCTGTAGTGAATGGGTGCCGTCAGAATGAGAGTCCAAACATTTGATAAAAACATCACAATAATCCACGCCACCCCAGTCTATCAATTAATGTCTTGTAAAGTCTTGCAAAATGTCTTGTATCTAATGCTAAATCAGAAGTCCTCTATTCATAATATTTCAATCATGACAACTTTCTGGAGATTTTAGCATGGTGATGGATATGACAATGTTAATGTATTTGGTCTCGGCGGAATAGATCTGCTCCGCTGCTGCTGTTGGTTAATGCTGTAGTTGTAGGTTATTGCTGCTGCTGCAAGCAAGTATAGGAACTTGCTACTGCCAATGCATATGGCGATACGGTGCCGTGGTTATTTAATGTAAACTGCTGCTGCACAAATAGCATATAAAACAACCCATAGCAGATCTACACAGGTGGAGTTGGGGAAGGTAGAGGGTTTCGGAGAAACTCTGAAAGCGTGCTGCAGGAATCTCAAGTGAATGCTAGCCAGCCATATAAATGCAAAGCAGTAAGCTCATTGGCTGCATATGCAGCATGAACCAATCATCTTGTGCCAAGTCGTTTAACTCTCTGAATATCATCAGTTACGTTAACAACCTGTCAGCCTGCACCATCTAGAATTTTATGAGTGAACTATATATTTCTATATCTAGTGAAAAGGTTGTCTCATCTGAAACAGGAGAGAAATACGGAAGATTAAGTGCTGTTAACATGTGAAAACAATATTTTTCACTGGAAAAGGAGAATTATGAATAGAGGACTTCTATTTTGGCTTGATTCATATTTAAGTCTTAATGTCTTATTTTGTTTCTTACAACGTGCAGCTTGTCACTTCACAAGATTATTAATGGACTGGAGTGGTGTGGATTACTTGTGGATTATTTGCATGTTTTTTTCAGGTGTTTGGGCTCTCATTCCAATGGCACCCATTCACTGCAGAGGATCCATTGGCGAACAAGTGATGTTATGCTAAAAAACTACATCTTGGATGGCCTGGGGATGAGTATTTTTTATTTAAAATTAATTAATTTATTATTATTTTATTGAATTATTGTTTAATTGAATTGCACTCCCTTTGCCATGTAAAACAGCTATTTCTGAGAAATAAAGTAAAAATCAATAGGCCTGTATATGAAATACATAATGCAGCCCACATTTGTGTGTGGGCTTCAGTTTCAGACAGCATGCCATGAATCTTTGACGACCTTTGGCATGAATTTTGGCAAATGCAGAGACCGTATACACTACTTTATTTCTTGGCCAAATGATAAAAAGGAGGCTGAATCCTACAAACTGTGTTAAGTTGATTGAAGCTGGTTTTGGAGAAAGCTGGTGCCAATTTTCTGTGCCATATAGGCTATCAGATGACCCATGAGTGGTCAACGAGTCTGTGAGACCAGACAGAGTGTGTGGTGATGCAGAAAGGACACACACATACACACATACACACAAACATAGTTTATTGGTCTTCTGCTCTCAGAGTCCTAGCATGCTTCATTGTATTTCTTGTAGCAAGGAATTTGATAACGCACATGATTGTCAATGACGGAGTAAATGCACAGGAATGAAACTATGCAATC